>NC_056743.1:1046801028-1046836028 GCF_019279795.1 Protopterus annectens
TTTATTGCAAGAAAAACTGAAGAAAATGGCGTCTGCTGCTGCTTATATACCCCTGGCGCACTGACGTCAGGGAAGAGGCGACAGCAACCGACGCCGGATCAGGACTTTGGAATTCAGTCCGACTGAAGGTAGCCTGCCAGCAGGATAACCCAAGTGTAATGACTGCAACAGTGAATACACTCTAACATCTACATTTATGGTAGGTACACAACTGTACTTTCTTGGGAGCAATGACCTTGGAATCATACGCAAGTTAAAAAAAAAAAAAAAAAAAAAACCGTACGGGGCAGAACTCCCTTGTAAAAGATGTTTAAAAGGTGTTGAATGTCTTTAACTTGAATCATTATTGCAAGTATTCCAATACTTTTGGGTTATCTCAGCAAATAACTTGCATGATCAGCTGAAGTTTATCTTTTTGGCTTTTCCCGATTAGGGGTCGCCATAGCGGAACTCCGATCCGCTAATGATTGGCAGTTGCTTTTTATGGTGCCAAGTTGCCAGCCCGACACCCAACCTTCAGCGAAGGCACACCCATTCACGCATGTCTTTTGGTGGCCACTCGACCACGGGGAGGACATGCAGACTCCAGCATGTTCAGCTGAAGTACCAAAGCAAAATCATCCAATGAGGCATTCGTTCGACATAGGACCTAAGCCCATGGGCATGGGAGCCATGGTGGTTCAAGGTTTGCCAGGCTATGGTGTTTTCAAGTGGCAGCATTTGTCCATCCCAGGAGCATCATATGTCCTAGTTTCAACAACATGAATTGACTGCAAGTTGTTAAACAACTTAACTCTTTCCATGGTGAATTCCTACGTTTTCCTAGCAGTCCAGCTTGCATCATATTTATTTGTTAATTTACTGTATTTTCAGTTCAGGGCTTATACTGTAGTAAAAAAGGGCACTTGTACTGAGGGAGTGTAGCTTTTATGTATACATAACACACTTCTGTCAAGTTGTGGAAGGTCAGTTTCTGAATGTGGCATTTCAACATTTGAGAAGTATGTTCCTGTTTTGATATGTAGTTCTGCTTTTAGCAGTTGTTAGTATATCAACCCGAACACAAGTATTCGTCATAGCAAAGTGTTTGCTTGCAGTGGAGGTGACAGATGTGTGGTTAGTAAATATAAGGTATTTGTCAGGTAAAATTAAAGCAGTATTCCATTACATTTAGAATGTTATGTAGAATTTATTGTTGGCAGATATTTTGCTTTCTTAATCAAATTTTTAGCATTCTTGTTTGTGATATTAATGATGCTGTTTAGAAGCCGTAGATATTAAGTAGTGCTGTATTCCACATGGAAACTCATTTGTCACAGTGTTCACATGGAATTAAAAGTAACATTGTTGAAGTTTAGTTGAATACCGTTTCTCTCTTTCCCACGTCCACAGGATGCTGCCAGGTGGCTCCACTCTTTGCACCCAGTGTGCTCATTCATCCTGTACAGGGGGAAGCCAGGAGTACCCTGGACTTGCATGAAATCCCAAAGTCCCAGGCTTTCCTACCCAAGAGATCTCTGTTGACCTGTATTTTCCCCATGAGAGAGAGCTTGGATGGTTGTAAGTGGACATTGTAGTCCCACGGAGCAGTCTACCCTTCCAGTCCCTAGGCTGCTTGGAGACTCATTGTAATTGCCAAGTTGGGGAGAGGAAGTCTGCTTGCTTCCTCACATTTCTTCTGTTTGCTCAGTTCAGCAGAAGGTCCCTGCCTTATGCCGTGTGAGCTAACGCTGTTTTGGCAGGATGGTAATGGTCCCTGCCACTAAAAGGTATTACCAGTGCCTAGAGTCTAACAGCATCATCATCCCCTGCCCAGTCTTCCGTGCCTCTGATTGAAGATGTCACCTTGGCTGTAGTCAAGTCTTTATTTTTCTGCGTCATGAGGCTGGGCTCTAATTGAACACTGTTTTGGCAGTTTTTATCTTCGCAGTAACTGAATTGCTGGGTGGTACAGTGGTGTATTGAAGAATTTCTGCATTTTGGTTCTTGACTGGGCTGCCTTCTGTGCAGATACTGTGTGTCATTGTCATCACCCCCTCCCCCTTTCCTATTTTCTGCGTTTGGTTGGTATTTTGCATTAACTGTTGTCACCTCTCGATTCAGTGCCACTCTTCCTACCTTCATCAACAGTGATGACCAACTGTTACAGGTCTTCTCTTGCATAGTCCATCCATTTCTTGGCTAGATATTCTCATTATCTCTTTTCTTCCTGTTTCTCCAAAAGTCTTCTTTACCAAGTTGTCTCCTGTTTTCTCACACGTGCCTGAAACTGCATAATCTGTTTTTTGACCTTCTCTTTAATTGGAGCTACACTGGCTTCTGTCCTGATGTCATTTTCTTTTTCTGTCTCAGTGTGCTTCTTACTACTCATCTCTGGCACTTTGTTTCTATCACCTTTAGCTTCCTCAGTTGCTGTACACTCCCTGCCCAGATTTCTGTGCCATACATAAGAATAGATTGCACTACTGTTTTGCACATTGTACTTTAAGCTTCTTTAGCATTCTTCTGTCACAGACCACTCTTGGTTCTCTGTTCCAATTGGTTAAAGCACCTTTGATTCTAGCTTTGGCCTCCTCATTTGAGCTTCTCTTCCCCTCAACCAGCAGACCCAGATACTTGAAGCTGTTAACCTTTTCCCTTCTCTCTCAATTTTCAGCTTTTTATTACTCCCATTTGCTAATCTCAGTTTCATCCCATGCACCTTTTGTTTTGTATTCCATTACCTTGTTTGCTTCTGGTCCTGTTCAGAGCCGTCTTGTAATGTCATGTTGCCTACATACAGAAGCTTTGTTTATTTCTCCCCTCCAGCTTGTTTGCTAATGAACATCAGTGGACTTGGAGCTGAGCCTCTAATGCACACTCACTCCCACTAGAATCCCTTGAGTCTAAATACTGTTTGTACTTGGATCATGTAATTCTTGTATTCTCATTTTTCTGGGTACTTTAGATGCTCATCATGTTGAGCATTGCTGCAGTAGCGTTAACTATATGGGTAATATCATGCCAAGGATATAACAGACAGCACCTTCCAAAGTTTCAGGATACCTTCCACAGGCCCAACTGTCAACAGCTTGAGCTTTGCTGACTAAAAGACAAGTTTGGGTGCAAAGCTGTTCAGAGCTTTACTGCTGCCTTAGAGTACTCGCTTATGAGGCTTTTGAGGCTCGACTGTCAGCCTGTGCGTTCCTTTGCCAGGTAGCTAATTTCCCCCTGTGACGGGGAGGACTTTTCCATTTCTTAATTTTATTGGTTTTATTACTCTTCTCTTCATGAATGTTATCTTAAAGCTAAGAGTGTTGTGCTGTAGTGGACTGTCTCTAGATTGTAACATACTTTCTAATGGAGCATTAGTTTTTTTCTGTCAGTTTAAAAGTAGTGTAAACTAACTAAAAATATATTTTTTCTGTGGAGAAATTGGCATAGTGTTTTAAAGTGCTTTTTTACTGTGTTTTTTTGGACAAACAAAGTAACTAACTCTTGTGGACCAGTAGTTTTACTTCCACTTGCTGCTCTTCTTCACTGGGAAAGAGCCATCATTTGTGGCTTCACCATTGAACAGAGTACCAATCCCATACTCAGTCCTCCTCCTAGCCCCAAAAAGGAAAAGTTAAGGAAACAGCTTTTCCCACCACATCAGGCTAGCAATTTGCCTGGACTACAGGTGGATAATTCTGTTGTCCCTCAGACCAGTAATATTTTACTCACAATCCCTATGATATGTAGCACCTACAGCCACTAAGTACCAGTAAATAACTTCCTCTGCAGCTGTTGGGGGTCCCCTCAGTGGGCAAGAGAGAGCCACTCTTGTCAGTCTTGAGAGGGGGAACTGGGAAGGTTTCCATGTTGTCAGAATAATGTGCCCATCCCTGGGGAAGTATCTGCTGCCATTAGTAACACAGTTGACCCCATCTTTCCTGTCAAAAAGAAACAGAAAACCAAGCTTTTATCTACTACTCCTTAAATTTCTTTGTGTACAAATATTTTACTGGGTGTGGCTCAAGGATTTTTTTAGTTCAGGCTGTTGATCCTCCTTGTAAAGTGTTTGTGGAAAAAGAAAAGATTTCGGTTTTCCTGAAGAGATTCAAGATTCTAAAGCTGAAAAGGAAGATGCAGGAATTGATCCAATTTTTTTTCACCCTCAGATTTCTGATTCAGACTCTGAGGAAAGCTTAATTTCTGATTTTCCCTGGGAAGGTTTCTCTTTCTCTGAGACTGTTGCTAGGATGGGACAGTGTTTTCAGTGGAAGAACACTGAAGTCCCTCAGAAAATCTCTCGTCAACATGTCCTATGTATGTCGCAAAGAAAATGTAGGTCTCTTAATTTAATGGTTCTGATGTTTGCTTTGTAGGTGTGGAAAAGGTTCATCAGAACAGGGTCCAGGATGCCTTGTATGCCAGACAAAGATAATCTCTCAGTAGTCTGATACAGAGTAAAGAGAGAGGGTTTTGAGGCATTCAGCATAGGACATTGTGTTTACTCTCTCTATTCTTTTTGTACGGATCTGTTGTAGATGTTCCATTTGCTACATGTGTCTTGTCAAGTACATACTAAAGGGGCATTATACTTTATATGATGGATCTGATTAGGGTTGAGTGCAATGACCTCTCTGGACCTAGATGCCATGCCATTACTTATAGGTTGAGCAACATAGAAGTATTTTTTTACTACCCTGGACAATGGTGGTCTAAGGCTGTCTGTCTACACTAGTTATCAGATACCAGACTAGAGAATTAACATTTAGTGGTGTTTTATTTATGGCTTAGTTACCTGGGGTGGCTGACTTCCCATGAAGTACTGTAATGCATGTTTTGGCAATGAGTTTTAAACCATGCCCTTGACATCATGCATTTGTCTGTGTTAGACCTTCCTGAAAGTTGCTCTCATCGTGGGAGGATTCAGTGACTTCTCTGTTTGCAGTCATGTGTGAAGTTGGTTAGCCGGAGGCCGTTGACAATTGGCATCTACTTCCTGGAAGTCAAAGCAAAGAGGAGCACATCCAGCACAGAGCCCTGAGGGACCTCACTGGTGACGGGCTTCTGTGTAGGTGGCCTTACAGATCATAACCTCTTGGTCCTATCTGTGTGCCAGCTAGCTATCCAGCATGTTATAAAGTGATGTATGACTAGTTCCGTAAGTCTGTTGACAATGCCTGAGTGGGGTATTGTATCAAATGCTTCAGTCAGATCTTGGTAGGCAATATGCACCACTTTCCTTTCATCCATTGCTTTATTAATCTTTTCAGAGAAGTCCACCAGGTTCAGGAAGCATGACCTTCATTTGACAAAGCCAGACTGGGGTGGATCCAGTGTCTGGAGGTCTCCCGTGTACTTGTTGATAATTCCCATGGTTTTGCAACTAAGACTAGTCAGGCTAATGGGTTTGTAGTTTCCAGGAACTGTTTAAGGTCCTCCTTACTGTAGTTAAATAGTTACTCTAGGGGTCCTGATAAGTGGTATTTTATATTGTTCAGGGGGCATCCTGGGATGTTATTGGAGACATAGTCTGTGCTCTTGGGTTTAGTGAGTGCAGACAGTACATGCACCCTAGTTATAGCTAAAGGGGTTACATTTGAAGGCACTTTTTGGGGGATGGTTGGGATGAGAAGGAAGTGAAGCTGGAACTGAATTTGATCGCTAACCGGTTTGCTTTATTGCCAGGCGTGGTGAATGTGGCACCATTAACCACCAGTTTAGCACATTGCTATGTACTGCCCTTGAGGTTACTGACATAGCTGAAGAAGGCCTTAAGGTTATCTTTCACATGGGAGGCTATTTTAACCTCAAAGTTGGCATTGTTTGACCTAATTCGCCCTTTTAGTTTGAGAGTTTTTAATCATTATGGGAATTACAGTTTCTGATTTTTGTGTAATGTTTTCCTTTTGTTGTAATTTGGGATGCCACCAGGGTGGTTTGTTTCTAGGGATAGTTTTGGGCTTGCTTCTGATAGGTACAGCATGCTGTGTGTAACCATTGACATGTTGTACAGAGTTTCTCAGAGCAATTCACTGTAGGCTGACATGTACTTGGGGTTTGGAGGGTCGTTGAATTTTGACCAGCCATCACTTAAAGGTAAATTGGCTTGGAATAGTTCTTAATTGTTTCTGGTTTTATTGGGGTCACATAATTGAGTTTGAATGTGAAAAAGACAGCTTTATGGTCGGACCTTAAGAGGAGGATGAAATGTGATGTGGTGTATATACAGTATTCTCCCATGTTTGTGAGTATGAAGACCAGTATGTTGGAGCCTCTAGTGGGCATTTTCACCATTTGGTCACGGGTGTTTGCATTTACGAAGTCCGGGAGTCTCTGTGCCTGTAGATTTGAGACAGTGTAGGATTCCAAGTCTATAGAGGAGTAATTTAAAGTCTTCCAAGAATAAGGCATTGGTTTGGAAAGCAAGTGTGTCTACTAGGTCCAGGTATGCATTGTGAGCTTCTTGAGACTTGAAGGGTGACCTGTAGCTTGCTAAGGTATAGTACGGGATTTTGTCTATGGTGATTTGCATGTGGAAGAACTCATGTCATCCTATTTGACCAACCTAGAATATGCTTGTTATTGTTGTTGATTAAAACACCTCCACCATTGGCCCTTGTCAGTGTGGGAAGCACAGAAACTTTGCACCTCCGGAGTACTCTGCCGCTTTAAACCATGTCTTGATAACTGCACAGATGTCTGTATTCTTTAGTGTGTGGTGGGCTTCGAGGGTGTCTAGTGTTTTATTTAGGCTCCTGGCATTGAGCTGCAACACCTTGAGATTCAGTTGAGTTGATTTTGCTATGTCACTTTAGTCAGTATTCGAAAACTTAGAGGAGGAAAGGTGAATACCATATTTGGCAAAGCAACGTGGTCTGTTAACCCTGTCCTCCCATGCTGACAGGTATTGAATCCTATTAGAATGACATCAGAAAAACAGACGGTTGTTGAAATCAATCATTTTTTGCTCATATTGTGGCATCATCCTCCGTGATGATAATATGCTGTTTAGTGCTAGGCTCATAGCAGCCTGAGACATGGTCTGGAGAGCTACATAATGTCTGTCTCATATAATCCAGAGGGGTACGTCTCGGGTCATTTATATCTATGTAGACTATGATGGAATCCTATTGGTACCTGTATTGTAATGACTTCATGATTTGGCACATCCTGGGCTCCAGCTAAGTAACTAACCTTTATCTTCTTGTGCATTCTGGTTAGAGGGGTATCAGTATGTCTTACAGTGGAGTTATGGTGAGAGTCCTGGGAAGTGTGTGTTCTTGCCATGGTGGCTTAGTGTTTGGGGCTCCATTGATTGTGACAGTATGGATGGTGTTAGATGTCCTTTTTTCCAAGTGCCTTTGGACTTTGAGGCATACCTTTGTCAAGAAATGGTGTAGGTGATGCTTGTTTAGGAAGATTGCTTTTAAGTGCCTGAGCATACATTAGTCTGTGTCTGTGCTATGTGGGGTGGATGGTTTCAATAATCTCATGTGCACTTATGCAAGAATTTAGCCTTTATTGTCACTGTGTTAAGTACAGTTCTCTCATACTGTCAGTTTCTTTAAGGATTAAGTGGATGTCTGTAAACATGAGACCATTGCTACTTTGTTTCATGATGCCCATATCCAACATTCTGGCTGTAGACAATTTAGGAAGTTGTATATCCTAACTGTACAGTCATTTGAGCTACAAGAGGGTGATATATTGGAATGGTAAATCTATTAGAGGTGCTTTGGTGGTACAGATTAGTAAGTGTGCTGTACTGGGACAGATTATACTAAACAGTACTAAATTCTCCTAACTTTAATGTTGTACTGAATTCTACTAAGTTTATAGGTCTTGCTGCTCGACGCCCAACTAGCTGATCTAAACTTGTCGGCATGCAAGGCATTTGCTCTGCATTTACTGCTTTTTCTGTGTACAGTTTTATGGACTGTTCTTTAGGAAAAGTTTGTTTTCTAGGATGGAGCTATTGAAAACAATGGGTGGGAAGTGTACTTAAATTGCTTATACAGCAGACAATAGCAGTAAAAGAAGGGATGGAGGGAGGGACGTTGGAAATCAAATTACCAAAAGAGACTGAGGCCAGAGGCATATTCTTATCAGCATAAAATGATGGGATGGAAGAAGCAGGCTAGCTAGAGAGGGATCTAGTCAAATAAAGCCAGTATTAGGGCTCATTTAGAAACTGTATCTTAATGTCTCCTTGGGGATGGCGCAAATGCAAAGAACAGGGGAACAGAAAGGCTCTGGAATGCAGCTTCTCTGAGCTGCAGGTTAGAATTTCAGAAACTAGCTTTTGAGGTCCCTGAGGGATGGAGCTGACATAGCTTAGGGGGACAGCAAGTCACTTGAATGCAAGGTAAATGATGAGCAGAATATAGAACTGTAGGAACAAAACTGGAATAACAGCTGTAAAAGTACTGAGGTGCAAATACTAGAGCAGATAAATAATACTCTCACTATTGAATTCTGCTATAGTTTCAGGCATCAGACTATGCAGAAATTTACCAGTGTAATTGTTTATGGAACAGTGCAGTAATAAATGACTAAGTAAGGTTCAAATCTGGCAGTAATCCACAGTTCTGTCTCAGCTGTGAAAGAAACTACGAGACCAAGGCCCAGCAGGCTTTAAAATACAGACAGCTAGCTTTTAAGTAATTGTACTTGTGTAGATAGAAGCACAGTATCATGTAGAAATGTAGAAATACAATAGTCCCAGAACAAACAAGAAATGCATACAAACATGGAAAAAAGTACAAAGAAATATTGCCACACATTTTACTATGTGAAACTTGAACATTTAAGCAGAATTAAGCATAAACTTTTATTTTTCTTTCCTTTTTGATGAAAAGCTTGTTACTCAAAGTTCAGGGCTTTCCACCTCTCCAGTTATGTATAATTTAGACAAATATGCTGCACTGGTACCTGCTAAGTAAAAAGTCTAAAAGTCAAAGATATAGTGTCCAGTGAGTGTCTGAACATGCTTTAAAGCATACCTTGGTAGGGGCAAATACTATTTCTAGAAATGCAGCGATGTCCGTGGTGATAGACAAATGCTTGGTTGTGCACTCAAAACTTTTCTGATAAGCTAAAATGAGATTATAAATGTTCCATTTGATTTAGACTGTCTTTGGTACAGCAGCTAATCACATCCTTAAATACTGGGTTAGTAGAGGTAAATTGATAGAAGTGATGTCTAAAAGTATACCATATTCCCAAGATTTACTCCATTAAGCAGGTTAATTTTCGGTGGCCCAACAAGCAAAAGGACCAGCCAAACAAAAACCAAGGCACACCAAAAGGAAATGGCAGCATGCCAATGCTGTCAAACCTAATGAGGGGTTCCTTTCCTAAAAAGTATAGCCCTCTTCCAACCTGTGACTGTGCCAAAGTGTGGCAGCCATCTTTCCCATGTCCCCCTGTGGGTGCCCAGTCTCAGAATTTAGCTCTCAACTAGGTCATCAGTAGTTTCTGAGGAATGGATTCTCAGCATTGTTGGCAGAGGTTACAGGTGGGAGTGGAAGGAATGTCTGCCTCAGTTCAAGGGGATGCCCTCTCACCCACCAGACCAGACTTTATTTCCTTGTATACTGTGGCAAATGTTGGACTCCTGTGTTACAGAACAGGTTCCTCCTTCAGAAAGGATGAAAGATCACTGCTACAGAATTTTCTTGTTTCCCAAAAAGAGCTGTCACGGAGACTGGTTTTGGACCTTTCCTTTCTGAATACCTTTGTCAAGGTCCCCAAGTTCAAGATGCTCACCCTGTAGGCAGTGCTTCCTCTTTTGCTAGAACACTGCTTCATTGTGACCCTGGACTTGAAGGATGCATATCTCCATATCCCCATTGCTTCAGGAGGTATCTGAGATTTATTGGGTATAGTTAGCCCAAAGTATCAGTTATCTGCATTGCCCTTTGGGCTATCCACTGTTCCTAAAGTATCCACTGTAACTAGAGTTTTTACCAAATGCCTTGCTCTAACAGTGGTTCATTGCTGTACTTATGGCATTTACATCTTTCCTTACTTGGACAACTTGCTGATCTTGACAGAGTCTTTATCCAAGTGTTTGGAATATCTAGGTAAAGTATAAACCTTGACTCTCTCAGCTAGGGTTCTAGTTGAATCTGTGTAAGTCAAGCCTGACACTCTCAGAAAGACATATCCTCCTGGACTGCTTAATTGACTCTGACAAAAGAATGGCCTTTCTTCTTGAAGACAAGGTGCTGTCTTACCAGATGGTGTTTTAGGAATCCTGCAGGAGAAATTTCAGCTTGGCAAGTGAATTCCTAAAAATTCTATGATGTGTGCGGCATCAGTGGATATCCTATTCATTGCAGTATTCTTTACATGAGGGAGTTCTCCGCCATAGGCAACCCGACGTTGGCCAGTATACAAAAGTCTTTCACTGTTGTAGGGTCCGTGCAATGTCGCATGTAGGCTGCTATCGTCCGTCAGCCATAAAAATGACGTACGCATGCACTGACATCGGAACTTCTCTGCCGCCAGTCTGAACTCCGCCTTGGAATGTCGGTCTGCACGGCAAATCAGCTGTGTTCCAACGATTCTTCTCCGATAAGTGCCCCATTGGAGACCTCTTGTTTCTTTTGCTTCTGTTTTGTGGTAGGGTTTATGTCATCCAAAAAAGCAAACACCAGTGTGGAAGACAAATTCCACATAAAGATATCAATCTCCAGTGTTTGTTCTGCCGAGGGCATATCCACGACCACATATCCTGTCCCATTTGCCAGGCCTTTGTGTCCAAGACTCTAAGCAGTAGACTTTCCTCCTTGGCCATTTACTTGGAAAAAACAGTGCTTAAAGTTGCTAGCTGAAAGCAAGATGGAGGGATCCTCGGGGCCTGAGGTAGTCTGTTACAAAGCAGAGGGCCAAAAAGCTGAGCACTGATCCCTCTGCTGCACCTCTTACCACGTACATCTCTCTGAGGCAGATGAGAGCCTGGAGATGCTTGTGGTTCCTAGTTCCGGTTCATAGGCTGAGTCCGATGTTGAGGTTGGCTTGGATCTGACAGCAGGCACATCCTCAGAGGCTGAGCAGGCATCTGTCTCAGATGTACAGGAAGAACTGAGGCTCGTGATAACCGAAGGCCCTAAGGGGATACCTCAGATCCCTGTGCTGGAGAAAATTCACTCTGATATTATTAAATGTAGGCTTGTATCTGGGCCTTCTACATTACATAGGGCAAACCTGGATCAAAAGAAGAAGCAGAAGTCTAAATACTTGTCCCCTCCAAAAGACCCTCAGAGTGATTGGCAACAATTCATATAAAGCCTTTTCCAAGACCCTTATGGCCCTTAAGCCTCCTTCAGGTGTTTCAGTCCCTGCTCTCCCCCCACTGCTTCTCCACATAAAAGGGTTAGGGAGGAGGTTTCATTAGAGGAAGAGGCATCCTCAGAAGAATTTCTGGCTTATTCCTCATAGATCCCTTCCCCTTTAGATTACGCCTCCCCAGAGGAGGACTCCATTGGAACTGACTTCACCCATGGGAAGAACTCTCTTTTGGAGAAACTCTGGTCAAAATGAGGGGTGATTTCAGTTGGGATAGCACTCTGGCATCTGAAGTACAAAGGAGGTACTGTGATCTTCTGCAAGTAGTCACCTAGCCCTTCAGCTAGTCCCCTGTGTTACCTACTTATCTAAATGCCTTTGCCTATGCCTTCCAGGCTCCAATTCCCAGCCTCCTTCCTTTAAGAAGCCTGACCAATTTTACAAGGTACCTGAGGACTGCAAGTTCCTGTTCAGATGTTCTTCAGCAGATCCATTGGTTATTTCAGTGGCTTCAGACAAACCATCTAGGTTACTGCCTTCATCTTCTCTCTTCTCCTTCCTTCTTTCGGATAAGAGCTACAGGCTCCTGGAAAGGCTGGGCAAGAAAGTGTACACTTCAGCCACCTTGGCATTTAGAGCCATTAATTACCAAATACACATGAACAAATTTGCCCTAGAGCTTCTGTCTCAACTCTCTCGGGTCATTTCTGATTTGTCTGGTTCGGAGAATAAGACCATGGCTGTGTCCTTGCTTGGAGCCTCCTTACAAGTAGTTTGCCACTCCATCAGATGAAGCTATGATTCTGCAGAGGCTTCTGCCAGGGTAGCTGCCTCTGACTGTGTCTTGGGGAGATTCTCCTGGTTGATTGCAGCCATTATCAGAGGACATTTAAGTCTAAACTTATGGATGCCCCTTTGGACAACTCTGCATTGTTTGGCCCTGCAGCTGCTAATTTATTTAAATCTCTGCAGTAAAAAGGGTAAGGAATTGCAGGTATTGAAACGCATCTTTGTTTTCCCCTGTGCCTAAATTTCAGCAAAGTTTACCCAGCAAAAACTGTCTTTGTAGGTAGACACTCCTACCCTCCCTACACCTAAAACAAAAGAATGGTAGGAGGTCTTGGTAGCCCAGGGCTTCCTCTGCAACTCCAACTTAGAAGCAGCCCTTTCCTGACAAGTCTGGTTCCATCAGACTGCTTAAACCCCCTTTGCCCACATTCCTCTTTCTCATCGCCTCTCTCTGTGCCAGTCTGGGAAAGCATAACTCAAGACCCCTGGGTTCTATCATTCAGAAAGGATAGGATACTTTCAGGTATGGGATTCTATACCTTCCTTCAGGGGCATCCCTCAACCACCAAGGGAACAACTACCCTCCTTTCCAGAGGTACTGGTAGACCTGCGGAGACAAGGGACTGTTCAGGAGATTCTTCAAGACCAAAAAGAAAGCAGTTTCTGCTCCAGAATGTTCCTAGTGTCCAGAAAGGATGGTCCTTGGAGACCCATTCTGGATCTGACTCATCTCAACACATTCCTGAAGGTGCCACGTATGTTAACTGTTCAGTCCTTGTTCCCCCTTATTCTGCTCCAAGCCTACTTGGCTTCCCAGGATATCAAAGATGCATGCCTACACATTCCCATCCACCCCAACTTCAGGAAGTTTTTAAAGTTTCTCTGTGGCTTCTTGGAATTTTCAGTTCTCTGCCTTGCCCTTTGGACTTTCTGCTGCACTGTGGGGCTTTACAAAATGTCTAGCTCCTTTGATTGCCTACTGCAGGCTTCAGGGCATCCACATTTTCCATTACTTGGATGATCTCCTCTTTCTGGCAACCTCGCCAGAGATCCTGGAGCAAAAGATTCTCTTTACCATTTTGCTCCTGTAAAATCTGGGATTCACCATAAACTACAAAAAGTCTGTTGTCCCCCTCCCCCCTTGCTGCTGCTGCTAGCCATTCAGACCTTTCCTTCTCTTTTCCTCCCAAGACCTTTAAAGCTGTTCACAGACAATATGACAGTATTCTGGTATGTGAACCAAATCCTACCTACTGTAACAGGCTGGCACTCAAAGCTTGGGAGCTGGTGGTCTAATAGATGACTCTTCGGGCAGTTGTACATTCCATCCAGCCAAAATTGCATGGCAGACACCTTCAGCAAGTCCCTAACACAGTTCCACAAATGGATGCTTCAGAGAGATGTATTTGTGGATATTGTTCACCAATGGGGGGGGGGGGTATACCTCAAGTAGATCTCTTTGTCTCCCCCAAGAACGGACAGCTTTCACAATTTTGTGTCGGAGTTCCACACCCTTTGGTTTGGAAGGTGAACACCCTCTTGCTCTCTTGGCAGAAGATGTTTCTGTATGCATTCCCTCCCCTTCTATTCATTAAAAAAGTCCTGTTCAAAATTCACCAGAGCAACCTGAAAATCTTGCTGGTGACTCCATTTTGACCAAGACAGCATTGGTTCCCTCTTTTCCTGCATTTAGCCAAGGGCAATCTCCACAAGTTACCTCACAGGGTGTACCTTCTCACACAAGACAAAGGAACTCTCATCCAACCCCATTTTGTCTACCCTTCAGTTGACTCTGCAGGTGACAGGGTTTTATTTCCTTTTAGACACCTGTTCTCTAAGGATGTGCTAAGGGTCCTGCAGGAGGCCAGAAAACCCAATACCAGAAAATCTTACTTGTCCAAGTGGAAAACATTTTCACTTGGGTGTGTCTTAATGAAACTAGGACCATTATCAGTGGAAGCCCCCCTTGGTTCTGTTTTGTCTGTTTGAATTGCTCAATGCTGGCTTGGCCCATTCTTCAATGAAGACCCATATGTCGGCTATTTCTGCCTATCAGTCTCTATCTCCCCCTCTAGCTAGAGGATTTGAGGCTAACCATTTCTTAAAGACGTTCTTCACATTAGACCTACCAGGAAACCTATCACTCCTCACTGGGATCTTAATTTTGTACTCAAAAAGCTGACTCTCTAACCTTTCCAGCCAGCTTCATCAGCTTCCCTGCAACACTACTTCTGGAAAACTGTACTTATACTAGCTTTTTCAGCCAGACGCGTGTCTGAGCTCCAGGCTCTAATGGCCTGTTCCCCTTCTTTGTTTATGAAAGACAGGGTGTCCTTGCATATGAACCCTTTGTTTATGACCATGGTAGTCAATAATGTGTCACTCATCCAGTCCATTCATTTACCTACCTTCTTTCTGTCTCCCCAGAATTCTAGTGAAGAAGGTGCTGCATACCCTGGATGTGCATAGACAACTTGGATTTAGTCCTGTGTAAATGAAATCTATCAGGAAATCAGACCAGCTTTTTGTTTCTTATCATCCCAGGGCTATGGGATTGCCCGTTTCCAAGCAGACGTTTTCTACTTACATTTCTAAGGCTGTTTCTTTTTAAATGAAGCATTGTAAGACCCTTGCTTTTTCTGTAAAGGCCCATTCCACTAGGGCTGTAGCTTCATATGGTGCTTTCTTCAAGGGACTAGATACTAGCTGTATTCTTGAAGCGGCTGCATGACCTTCTTTGCATACCATCACTAAACATTACAAATTGAGTGGCATTTCTAAGTCTAAGGGAGATTTTTTCAGAGCCATACTCCATGACTTTCTGGAGAGCTCGACTGCTCTTTCCTCCACGCTCTCAGTTTGAGTTGTGCTCTCCCTCATGTAAAGAATACTGCAACAGATGAATAAGAGGACACGGAATAGTTGTTAAATCTTACCATAACAATTGATGTCCTTCTCTTCTCTGTTGCATTTTTCCAATCCCTCCCTCCCTTCCTCCTCCCTGGTTGTTTCTTTACCTTGGATGGTCATACTCTACTTATCTTAGGCTGGCTTTCCTCCCGGGGCATTCACTTCTGAGGTCAGTGTGTGCATACGTCACTTACAATGTACGATAGCCTATGTGTGACATACCACATTCCCTGCAGTAGTGAAAGACTTTTGTATGTTGGCCAACGTCTGATCGCTTATGGCGGGGAACTACCTCATGTAAAGAATACTGCAGCAGAGAAGAGAAGTACATCTATAATTATGGTAAGATTTTGCACAACTATTCTTGCTCGTGATACCACTGGCCCATCCCCACACGAGGAAAATTCAATGGTATGCCTGGAATGTTGAACCAAATATCTGCATTCCCTTGAATTTACCAGTTTTGCCCTTCATCGGGCAAGAGTTTTACTGGTGGAGAACACAATTAAGTAACAGCCCAGGACTTCCCTTCTTCCCTGTTTTTGTGGTACAGTTGGTTCAGACATAATTCGTCCAACTTTGAGGAGAGTTGTCAGTGGGAGTGCAAGTGCAGTCCATTTGGGGGCCCAAGGATGCACAAAAACACATCAGTGTCAGTAAAACCTTGGCAGTGATCCACATCTTTGAATGTCCTTCACCACTTATGGACTCTGGGTCCTCTTGTGGTGGTTACAGACAAGGTTACAGACAACATTAGTGATGTGGTACCACAACAAACAAATCTGTACAAGCTCATACCCTGTGTGCCAATTGGCAATGATGGCCTTGGGAGATAGCTTTACAGCTTTCTCTGACTTCAGGCATCAAGCATCTTGTCATACCCAATTGTCTTGGCAGACAGAGTAAAAGGAGCCTAGGCAGACATGCAAGAGTGGCAGCTCAAGGCAGTAGTGGTCCAGGATCTAGTCCAGATCTTGCCAGCCATGCTTGTAGTATAGATGCGTTCTCATTCCCTTGGGTGGGAATGTTCCTATATGCATTTCCACACTTTCCATTGGTTGGTTCACAAGGTACTTCTGAAGGTTCAGAAAGAATTGCCAAAATTCATTGTGGTGGCCCCCCTTATTGGCCCAGGAAATCTTTGTTCTCATTTCTAACTGTATTGTCCAAGGCCAATTACCACAGACTTCCTCTCACTCTGGAGTTGCTCACACAGCATCAGGGATGAGTGATGCACCCCAGTTTGGAGGAACTACAGCTAACAGCCTAGGTTTTTCAATCTTGACTCCATTTAGGCACTTGTTTCATGAGTATGTTCAGCAGATGTGAAAGGAGATCAGAAACTCTTATGTTTACAAATGGTTGATTTTTTTTCTAAGTCCTGCCTAAATGCGAACAGAGTTTCCCTTGAGGTTAACATCTTTCTGGTATTGGTTTGTGTAAGCTAATTCAGGATGACTTGTATGCATCCATTAAGGTGCATTTAATGGATATCTGTGCTTGTCTGCTTATGGATCCCCCTCTTCTTTGTTAAAACAGTTCATGAAAGGTGCATTGTATGCAAGACCCCCTCATAAGCAAATTCTTCCCTCATGGGATCTCAGCTTTGTTAGGGAAAACTTGACCTTCCCACCTTTCTAACCAGGTGCTCAGGCTGATATGAATTTATTAACTTGGAAAACTTGTTTTGCCTATTGTTGTGATTCTCTGAGCTGTAAGTTCTCATGGTTGGACAACCTTACCTGATTTTCCACAGGGATAGGGTTGTGTTGCTCACTGGTCTCAGAATTCACTCTTAATCTATTAATCTCCCTGTGCTTTTCCAAGAACCTAAGAATAAGGGAGCGGATACTTCATACCTTGAATGTGCATTGGCAGTTCAGGTACTGCCTTGACAGAACAAAACTCTTCAGGGAGGCTAAAAGCCTTTTTATTTCCTAAGCAAGGACAAGGAAGGGTCGGTCTGTCTCTAAGAAAACCATTGCCAATTTGGTTGTCTTTTGATATTGTTTTTGTTACACTCACCATGACATGGTGAATCCAGGTAAGGTAAATGTGCATTCCACCAGGGTCTTTTTCTCTTAGAGCCCATTCCTTCCCAGGAAGCCACTGAGATATTCTAGAGTTCTCTGCCCATACTTTTATGAATCACTGCAAGCTAGATGCCTTTTCTAAATCAAGACTTTGCTAGAAACATTCTTCAGGGGCTTCTGGATCCTAATCCTTTCTCCTCCCAGGTTGGGTATCCCTTGGGAATCTACCCATATGCCAGTAAAACAATGCAAATCCTACTTACTTGTAGCAGTAGATGTGCATAGAACACACTGCGTTACTGGCAGCACCCCATTGCCATCTCCCTTTTGGATGTACATAATTTAGTGTTAGAGTTGCTGTTGAATTATGCTCTTGGTCTAGGTATTAATAAGCTTGCATTTTCTCTTACTTCTGGACCCCAGAAAACTGAAAGGGTCCTGCCTCTGGGTCTTGAAATATTCCCTGAGCTCTCAGGTGATTAGTCCCTCACACCTATGGGGGTGCTCTGAGATTTTAATAGTCTGCCATAGGGTAGCAGGGCAGTACTGACCCTTGTGCCAGTAAGGCAATGTATGTTCTTCAAGCGTCTACTGTTACAGGTAAGTAGGATTTGTGCAGCTGTACATTCCCTTTAACAATTCTTTTTTTAAGCCCTTTGACCTTTGGATTGGAGTTTGGTACCCATTTCATGCTCTTTCCACTCTCCTCATCTCTCTACCAGGCCTTGCTTCCTGAAGAGTGATATTGAGGATCTCTAGGGTGGACCTGTGACACAGGGGATTGTCCTCTTGTCCACCTGGTGTGGTGCCAGGGTTTTTACACTTGCCTGTGCTGGAGCAATAAAAATCTAATTGATCAACATCCTTCTTGTACCACAGACATCCATATGTGGCAGTAGCCAAAGCCTTAGGAATGTACAGCTCTGGAAGCAAGGCCAGCCAGTCATGCAGGGAAAATATGCCTATAGTTAGGACTGCAACAGTGAATGGACTTGGAACATCTACATTTATGATACATTTCTAAAACAACGGTTACACAACTGTGTTCATCATGCTGTAGATGCATTAGCTAGAGTGGCTGCTATGGGGTCAGTAGTCGGACATTGATGGTTGTATATCCACCCTCTTCCAAATGATGTCAAGTTGCAACTCTTTAGTGCCCCATTGGATAGAGAGATGGTGTTTGGAGCCCTCATTTAATAAGACATCAAATTGGAGGAGAATGACAAAATTATGAAGTGAATGAAAATACCTGCTCCATCCATTGATTTCCCAGTATGATGGGAATTGTATGTTTTTTTTTTTTTTTTTTTAAGGCCAACCTTTTATTGTCCGTGCTAGATTAAAGCAGGTGAAGACCAAAAATGCTTTTTAGAAAGTGGAATCTTGGGGAACCAACAGGGATAATAGGACTTTAGGAGCAGTAGTGACTGCCTTTTTGTTCTGTCCACCCCACCCCATTCCTGTGAGGCTTCTTCAACAATTAGTGGTGTCTGGCCCTTTTTGCCAAAAATAGAAACTACAAAAAGGGAAGGAGGGTGGACTATCTGGGTGAAATGTTGAATTCGCAACAGTAGGAGTTTTTCCTATCCCAGGGCACAGTGGCATTTCTTTCCTAGCTTTTCTTGGAAATGGCTGAGTGGACTTGTCACAGCAGGGCAATTCCTGATGATTATGAATTGCATAGTATCCATTATTTTTATAGTTCTACTGACGGGGCTGCATGTTGAAAAATTAGGGTGATGTCTTTGCAACCTCCTAAGGCAGTTTTTCCATTCTCTGTAAGCCATTCCCTGTATTCAGATGGGAGCTTCTATAGGCAAAACAATATATGCATCCCCTAAGAAGAACCTCCTTAAATGAACCTTAACCACAGATTCATTGGTGTCAGCGTGGGGGCCAATACAGCAAGTGCCCAGGGCAGTTGGAACAAGGACCTTTTAAAGAGGCGTATTGATGACAGAGGTAATGGCAGCAATTCTGGCTCTCTCAAGGCTTTCAAGCCAGTCATTTCTCATAACAGCACTACTGGTATGTGTTGCATCAAGGGGGGACATATTTCAACCCCTTTGCAGCCCAAGTATGGGAGAAAGCCGTAGAATCCGGCACAAGACTGCAGGCTTCATGCATTTTGTCTCAGCAGAATACCTTGGCAGATAAGTCAACTGCAGGCACTCCAAAATGGATATTAAGACCACTATTCTGTACATCACTCACAGGTAAGATGTATTGGAAGGAGATCTTTTTTGCTTCAACATCTGTAGGCAGTTGAGGAGATTCCTTTGAGGAGTATCTTGTCAGCTGTGCTGGTCTGTGTCTCTGTGCTTATCCTCGGACTCCCCTTCTCTTTAGGGTGTTTCTGAAAGTGAGGGATTAAAAGTCAGAAATGCTGTTTAGGGTTCCTCCTTTGGCTGAGGCAGTATTTGTTCGCCCTGCTGAGACAATTGACAGTGGTGGAACCAGTAAGACTACTTCTGTATGTGCATTTTTTGATTCTGCTGAAAGGGTCCTTGTTAACACCCAAAACTGAAGGTACTCATGCCTGACAGCATAGATGGTATGGCCTTGGTGCCCTCTGAGCACCAGTTCTTAGAAGACATGCTTAAAATCTTAGGGAAGCTAGGAGACCTGGTACAAAAAAGTACTTCTTGGCCAAATGGAAGATGATTTCCCTCTCTTGTGAAATGAAAAATCAGGCCCCAAATTTGGCAGGAATGCCCTTGACTATAGGATCTCTCCAAATTCATTTCATAAGGCTAGCCAATTATACAGTTAAAGTACACTTGTCTGCCATCTCCACCTGCTTGCCTTTGGATCACTCATTAGCCTCCTTGTTACCAGTTTCTTAAGAGTTCTCCAGTTAATGCCCTTTAGAAGAGTACTAACTCCACTACTGTGAGACCTGAACTTCATTCTGGAAAAAAATGATCAGGTGTTTCTTTGAACCAGCTGCCAGTGTTTCTTTAAAATTCTTCACCAACAAATTGCCACATAGTCTGTGTTTACTAAAACCTTTAATTTGCCTTTGCTTCCCCCAGCTTCAAAAAATAAATGAAACCGACTTGAAGATGATTGTCCAACTCTGTTTCAGTTGCCCCCCCCAGTTGCGAAGATAATGCAGTCACTAAATGAGCTTTCTAAATGACTAATACCATGTATCCCCTTCTGCTATTCTGCTTATGGAGAAACCTTGCAAAGGCATGTCAAGCCACACTTTACCAGGGCCACAACTAAAATATTTGTCTTCAGCAGAAGTGTTGACAATTGTGTCATTCTAAAGGCAGCCATTTTGTCCTCTACTCACACTCTGCCTAAGCATTATAGGCTGGATATCCTGGTTAGAGACAGAGCAGGCTTTGCAGCAGCCGTTTTGCAAGGCCTGCTGCAGCGTAATCCAGGAAAGCAGTCAGCGTCCTACAACCTATGTAAAGCTTTTGGAATTTTCTCAGATGTCATGACTGTAACATTTATCCATATGATGACTGCATTACAGGTGTGTAAGGAGCTTTGCAGATGATGTAGGTTTACAGTTTCAGTACAGTTTCCCTCACTTCTCTTTTGCTTTACTTTTCAGGGCATCTTAAGGCTGGAGTGAATACCAGTTCAGTTCTATCCCCTTTTTGCACACCTTCAGTTGCTGCTTCTGCTGGACACCCTACCCCAAAAGAAGATGTTTTCTTAAGTTACCTTGCATAGCACAAGGGAATGGCAGGTGGTGGAGGGGATTATTTATTCAGCCTTGTTGCCTTGAGATGCACTGAAAATTGTTGTGATCCTTTCCTGGGTCAGTGTGAAGAATTCCATTGCAGATGTTCCTGTCCAAGAAAGAACATGCTACACTTAAAGAAATCCCAATCCCTCAGAGCCACACACTCCACGGATCTAAACCTTGTCATCACAATAAACAAAACATGCTGGATGGATAGGTTCCTGACCCAGAGACTCCCCAGACTGTGGAATAGATTGCCCATACATGTCAAGCAGAGTGCCTCTTTGGCCCTCTTCAAAAGGAACCTTGATAATTGGATGGGAGAAAGGAAATTCATCCTTGGGATCACGTCAGTCGCCCTGCTAGACAGGGGTCCAGGGAAGTAAATAGTGTGGGAAGAAATAGCCAGGGAATTGTTATGGCTAGGCTTGTATAGGCCCTAGGGCTGATAGCCTAGTACCAACCTATGAACGTATGAGAACTGAAATGGTGCAGGTTGTCTTCTGTTCTCTTCTCTGTATATGTGAACATGCTCTTCTTTCTTTTTCTGGAAAGGAGTCAGCCTGGCAGGAAGGTAAGGGTTCAGTGCTCTGGTTATTGAGCCTGCGAGTTAGACCTTGCTTGTTCCAGAGGTCTCCAGTATCATAACTACAGTAGTGAATCCTACTCACATATTTACTGTTATGGTAAGGTCCTTATACTGTTTGTGAATCTGGGGTTGCATGCTATACATCTCAACCTCTTGGAGCAAGAAATCTGGACCAAGCCATAAATAAAGGTGGGACAAAGGCCAAAAAATAGGGACAATTTTTTAATCTTGCTCTTACAAGCTTAGCTAATAAAATAACAGGTTTTGGATTAACATGCATTTTCTGAAGGTTATGAAGTCTGAAACTCAAATGGCTGTCATTATTTTCTAACCTCGGTCTTTAATGAATTGCCATTATTTTACTAGAAAACCACAATTCTTTGAAAAGTGGACCAAAAATATGAGGCAAAAATCAGGCCATTCTGTGAAAATCTATACAGTTGAGTGGTATGGTGCATGCATCTGCTATCGCAGGGTATCTGGATGATGATTCCAAACTTGATGGCTATGTTCTGGCACAGTAGTGTTTGCCCAAGAGGGTTTTTGGATTCATTGTAGATGAGGGGCAGTATTTTCAACTAAGCAGTTAATTATTTTGAGGTTTCTTTCATTCAAGTTGTCTGAGGAAGTTTGGAGATTGTTCTAAACGAAAGTGCTTACAAAAAATGGTTTTATCTTGATTCATCTGGTTTGACTGAGTTGCATCTTCCAGTACAGGTTTATTCCATTTCTGAAGTGTACCTTAAAGCAGGCACCTTTTGTTGGTACCATCATCTGTACAAGCATTGGGTACTTTAAAGATAGTTTTGGAAGTAAAGCAGGTAGGTGAACCAGGGATGCCTTTGTTAGCTAGGCTTACTATTCCCTTGCAGGAACAGCTGGCTGAGTGGTACTCTGCTTGTGCCGTTCTTTTAATTACAAAACATTTGCTGATAAATTTTCAGTTTCTACAGAAATCAAAACCAGTTGGTCCTGTCTGGGGATAAATGTAGTCTGAGTTAAGACTCCAACAAAGTGAAAGTACATTGTGACCAACTGTTTTGGAAGAGGAAATAGTCCATCTCTTATTCACTGAAGAAATATTTAATTTTTTCTCTCTCCATTTTATTTACTTCATTTCCTAAGAACTCTTCGGCTATCGGTCTTGCATCCACAGAAATTTGCCTTCAGTAAAGTTTAGTGCTGTAAGAAAAAGTTTACATTGGCCTTTAACAAGTGTTATTATCCTAAAATAAAATAGTTACAAATTAAGTTCTAGAATATTCATTGAGGATTCTTCTGTTTAAAACCTTCGAGGTTATATGAAAACAAGACACTCTGTGCTCATTCAGTTGGACATGAACACACAGGTCAGATCATCTGTTATTTGGATACGAAAAGGACTATCTTCATATGTATTTGAGGGATGACCCAGTGGGGTTGATTACACTTTCCTGCTTTGCTTTTCTGATATATCTCCAGTGCCTTCAAGGAGCATCCCTTTTCACAGAGATAGTGATAGAGTACATTAGCAGTTTTGGTCAGTGGCTGTTTTTTTGGCATAGGTGAGGTTTACCAAAATTATGACAGACTCTGGAGGGAAGGATGGTGTATTATCTTACTAAGACTGTTGAAACCTGAAACTTCCAAACTGATCTGTTTTAAATTCAGTGGATGTTAAACTTGTGCCAGTTACTACTTTAGAGACATCTGGCAGAGGCCAGGAAAGATACCTACAGATATGAAAGCACAAATGTTGGATGCTACTTCTCACAGCCAATCTAATTTTGGCAGCTGTACCACTGACCTCATGAAGTCGTATGACATAAGGGAAAGTTACTGAACTCTCACTTGGATGCTGATCATCCAATAGTTCTATCCCTTTACAGAAGCTATCCAGTTTCTAAAGGTAGCTAAAGCTAAAACCTGTTAAGCAAGATGCTCCATATAAACAAGTTAAAGCTGTACCTCGGGCATCTCCAAAAAGATGAGTGATTTGGGCAGTTGCCTTGAAAGTACTGTTGCTTCCCAAGTTAGCCATTTTCATTTTGCTGATAGATTTGATTAAGCTCTTGGTGCTAGAAGAGCTGACACTGGAGGGAGTAGAGTGACTGTGCATTCATCTCTTGGGGAGAATCTGGGGGCATACTGGGAGGGTCAGTTACACAGCTCTGTAAGAACATCGAGAGTCTGGCAGGATAGGCAGGGCAAACTGAAGAAATAAACTGCAGAGACAGGGATGACTCCCTCACTAAGCATTCTGCACATCCACTTGACCGTATTTAGTACAGAGAAGAAGTATACTAGCGTAAAACTAAACAAACAGTCTCTGTGGATAACTTTAGTTCTGCCTTGGGAACCACTCCAGAGATTCAGAAATTGAGGAGATTGAGGATTGTCAGTAATGGTTGCCTTGGTGCCATAAAGTTCTGAACAGTAAAATCCACTTGGACCTTGTGTAAAATAGTTTAACTGTTTTAAAGTGTTCCATTTTTTGTTGTCTATTTTAAGCATTGCAGTACATGATTTAGTTTTTATCATATTTTATTTTCTTGTAGTTTGCATTGCATGTGTGGTTTGTCATTTTTACTGTAATTTAATATTGCTCACTTAAGGGAGTTTTCTTAGATGTTTGTTTTGAAAGTCTTTTATTTTAATAGGATTCTACTCATGCTTGTGATCTTAAGTTTTTTTTCTTAGTATTAATCTGAGATTAGTACAGATAAATACTCTGAAGTATATGGCAGTCTCATTAGGTCATGTAGTGCACTCACCTTTAGTGCAGAAGGCTGTGGGGTCTGTTTCCATGACAGTTACTGGATCAATTTTCCAGTGCTGACACTACAGTGCAGCATAGGGCGGGCATTGCACTCCTGAGTGTCGGATGCAATATTAAATCAAGGCCGTAATTGCTTAAAGTGGTGGTAGGTGTAAAAGATCTCACAACACTTTTTGAAAAAAGTATGGTAAGACCCTGGGTGCCCTGGCCAAATTTCCCCTAGTCAGTATGAATGCCACCGCTGGTGTCCTTCAAGAAGAGACCATTGGTCTAGTGGTAGTAATCTGGTCAGCAAAGTGCAAGTAAAATATATTTTGACAAGTCTGTTGTATCCTTTAGTCTGCTAATTTTTCATTTCAGTTCGGTTCACTCTGCTGACTCTCTCTGCCTATTTTTGTCATTTATATTAGTCAGTCTGGGTTAATTCAAAACCCAAGTACAGCCTTTTATTTTTCTTTATTTCGGTCATAATAAAGAGCACAGAAGTCTACAGTTTTTTTCCCTGATGTTGCCTCTATGTACTGACACAGGTCTTTACATTTGTCCCACACAGGTACCTCAAGAGTTGTATCTTTGATCTGCAGTTGAGTTTTTAGTGGAAGTGGTTTGATTTACTACAGTTGTCTATGCTTTGTCGTAGTCAGCACTGTTAATGAGGTTAATTTTAGTAAGGTTGCCAAATGTAAATTTTAAGATTTTTTTATTATGGCGATCTTTCTTCAAATAAGCTTTGGTAAGTATACTTGCACAGAGATATATCTTCTGCTTCCCTTTTCGACGTTGAATAACACCACTGTCCTCAGAATTGAACTTTATAATTGACAGGCTTGTTTGTCCCCCAGTCAAAACCCAGAAGTTTGTGTTAAAAAATGCTAGTCCAGATGGCAGTCAGCTGACCATGCAGGATCTCAGAGCTTCAGGCCAAAACCTGCTGCTGCCTCTGATCTCAGAATGGTCTTTGAAGCAATCTATTTTATCTCTTGTTTTTCTCTCCTGATGCAAAAGTGGAGGGGAGGCACATAGCTTGGATTTTCACTACCAGGTCAGTTCTTCATTTTTCTGAGTGCAGAAATTCAGGAAGGCAGAACAGATATTTGCTTAAAACTCCTCCAAAAATATTTCAAAATGTAGCACTTTTCCAATCAAGCAGTTCAGTTGTAATTGTAAGGTGCCACTGTCAACTCCACTCTACTAGGGGTGTGCCTGCTTCCAAGTGGTTAGTTGCTTCAGTGATGTTCTTCGTTTTTCACTGTTGCAGTCATTACATTTGGGTAATCCGGTGGCAGGTTGCCCTCAGTCGGCCTGAATAACAAAGTCTTAGGTCCTGCGTCGGTTGCTGTCTCCTCTTCCATGACATCAGGTTGTCAGGGGTATAAAACATGCAGCCAATGCCATTTTAATCAGTCTTTCTTGCCGCGTGGTGCCCAAAGCAGAAGCAGTTCACAAGTGCCGGCCGGCAGACTCCTGAAATTTTCGTTGTCGAGTTTCAGAACCAAAGTCTTCAAACTAAAGCTAAGTACCCCGTTGGGACCCCGATGTCAGTAAAAGTTAATAATTGCATTACTTGTGGGAAGCAAATACCTCATAAAGATTTTCATTTGTTCTGTATTCCTTGCCTAGACCCTGATCACAATGTGCCTTGCTGTCAGTTTTGTGCTAAATTTAACCAACGCACTATTAAGCGTCTGTATATTTTTGCTTCTAAATACTTTGCTTCAAGATTTAACTATCCTGAAATGTTGTCGATTAGCAATCTGACTACCGGAATTCACAAAAACAGCAAGGAAAATGACCGTCGAGATCCAAAACCAACGAAGCTTCTCCTAAGCCAGTCGCTGGTTCATTAGTACTCAGTGAGGCGCTTTCACAGGCCCTGATGCCTGCTACTTTTGAGTCGCAGGCCTCTACCGAGACCCATTCGGAGTCTGGTATGCTGCGAGATTCTGCAAGTGTTGAACCCACGGATGTCTCTCCCTTGGATGGGTCCGGAGCCGCTGAGCAGGCACCGGCTTCTGAGGGTGTTTTCAGGCCTCAACATTTGTATATTAAACCGAAGCCATCTTCAAAATCAAGGCCAGAACCTACTTCTATGTCTAAAATATCTAAACAACTAATGCATGAGCCATGTGCTCAGGCCCCTGTGCCTAAAAAAACTGATCAAAATGGCTGAGGACTTAATTACCTGAGCAGGCACCGGCTTCTGAGGGTGTATTCAGACATAAACATCTTTACATTAAACCAACCTCCGCTTCAAAGGCAAAGACTAAAGCACCTTCTAAAGCAAAGAAACAAACTCAAGAGCCACGTGGACAGGCCTCTATGCCCAAAAAACAGATGCTCAAAATGGCCGAAGACGTAATTACCTTGATCAGGGGTTCCCATCCCCCTCCTGATAAGCCTAGGCAAGAGACTGACTTTGAATCTTCAGATCAGGTTTCTATTTCTTCTGATTCCTCTTCTGATCAGGAATATTCTCTTCCTCCCATGAGGATTCTGATGCTGAAGAATCTATACCTTCAGCTTCTCCTCCAGAGGACTGTTTTTTTGGGAAAACCTTGCATAGCATAAGGGAGCATTTCCACTGGGAGAGCCAAGATTTTTCAGAATCTAAAAAGAGGCTCAGGGATTTCCTTTTACTACCTCAACACCTGTTAGATATTGTAGATGATGTGTTTTTGGAGTTTAGTCTTACCCCTGACTCCTTACCTCCAGCTCCTGTTAAGCCTGACAGATATTACAGGGTTCCTGACTCTCATAAATTCCTTTTTAAAAACCCTGCTGCTGACCCAGAAACTATTTCACAGGGTCCCAAAGGAGTTAAGGCTTCTGCTGCAAAAAACCCTACCCCCTCTGACAGAGACTCTAGGGCGCACTGTATAGATGGGTAAAAAAGGTTTACACATCTGCTACCTTGGCTATAAGGGCCTTAAACTGTCAGTTTCACATGCTCAAATATCAGCAACATGTCATGGCATTGCTTAAATAGAAAATGTTATTAAACTATGAATGTGCAGAAAACAAGGAAATGCAGGATTTATTGCATGCAGCTGAACAAGTTGGAAAGCATACTTTGCAATGTGGTTTTGATTCTTTGGAGGCCTCCTGCAGGGCCGCGGTTATTGGTTCTGTAATTAGGAGGCATGCTTGGTTAAAGGAACAAAATCTGCCTGATCATGTCAAAGTTAAATTGTTAGATGCACCTTTATAGCATGATACTTTGTTTGGTGTTAAGGCAGAGGAGGTGTTAAAGAAAATGGAGGACAAAGATAAATCTATGCAAACTGTCAAAGATTTTTTTACAAGTACAGCCACCTAGGTTTAGTAGACACTGGCCTACCAAGAATTGGTCCTTTCCTGTGTCAGACTGACATCAAAGGGGCAGATCCAGACGTCCTAGAGGCAGATCCCAGGTGCAAGGTTCCTACAGGTCAAAGCAGTGGGGTGCTTCTACCTCCAAAGTTGGAGAAGACAAATCACAACCATACAGGAAACAGTCCCAATGACTTCCCCCTGCCTGCACCAAGCACTTATCTCCTGGCAGCACCTTTAGGGGGAAAATTAGCACTTTTTTCTCAAAATTGGCACATTATAACCCAGGACAAGTGGGTTCTAAATATCGTGTCACAAGGGTACAAGTACCATTTCCATACCCTGCCAAAGGCAAATGGCTGGCCAGATCTGCCAAAAAATCAATGGGCAGAGGCACAAAAACAAGTCTCATCCCTCATGGACATGGGGGCCATTTAACAAGTACCAGAGCAAGAGCAGGGACAAGGATTTTACTCAAGACTGTTCTTGGTACCTAGAAAGGACAAGACCTGGAGACCAATCCTGGACCTATCTAGTCTGAACATATTCCTGGATATACCAAAATTCAAGATGATGACTTTGCAGCAGCTTCTGCCCATGCTGGGCAGGAACGCTTGGCTGGTGACTCTAGACTTAAGAGGCATACCTGCATGTCCCAATCAGACAATTATGCAGAAGATACCTCAGATTCAAGGTTGGCTCAATGCATTACCAATTCTCTGCACTGCCCTTTGGCTTATCTACTGCACCCAGGGTCTTTACAAAGTGCCTGGCACCAGTAATTGCATTCTGCAGACAAAAAGGAATACAAATATATCCTTACTTGGACGACTGTCTAATTCAAGCAGAGAACAAGGACATTCGTCTACAGCATCTGGTGATTGTGAAAAGACTTCTAATATGCCTAGGGTAAACAGTCAACGAAAAGAAATCAAAACTAGTACCCTCTCGAGATAATATTCCTGGGTACAAGCATAAATACAACTGCCCAGATGGCTTATCTCATGCCAGACAAACAAAGGCAACTGACTACCTATTTCAAAATGTTGGCAACAAAGGCCCAGTTATCTGCAAGAAAAATTCTGCAGGCTTTGGGTTTCATGGCATCCTGCATCCTACTAATTCCATATGCAAGACTGCATATGAGGAAACTTCAATGGTACCTAAAAAGTGTTTGGACTCAACATTGCCACAGCCTGGAAACAATGATTACTCTCATTCTCTGCGTACAACAGGAGTTTCGATGGTGGGCAAAGGCTTGTCACCAAAACAAGGGACAGCCATTCACATTACCCCCAGCCAGGCAGACACTAACAACAGATGCATCAGATTATGCCTGGGGGGCCCACATGGCAGGAAGATGCATTCAGGGCCCATGGTCTGCAACCCAAATGCATCTACATATCAGTCAAGAAGAGATGCTAGCTGTTCAGAATGCCCTGACAGCCATCAAGGGCCTACTTCATCCGGGACAACTACTGATAGACAGACAACACCACGGTCATGTGGTATATAAACAAGCAGGGGGGCACGCATTCTTACCCCCTTTGCAGACTAGCCATGACTTTGTGGGACACAGCATTAACTTACCAAGTACATCTGCAGGCACAATTCCTGCCAGGAAGGAAAAATACTCTGCAGATGAACTAAGCAGAAATCTCGTGGATCCCCATGAGTGGCAGCTGGATCTACAAGTCTTCAGCATGATGATAAGGAAATGGGGATGCCCGGACATAGATCTATTTGCCTCCCCCTCACAACTACCAACTAAAAAGATTCTGCACAAGGACTTCTCGCAGACAAGCATGGAAAGTGGACGCCCTATCTTTCAGATGGAAAAACCTATCAGTATATGCCTTTCCCCCACTGCCTCTCTTCCCCAAGGTACTCCTAAAGGTCAGACGGGAGAAGCCAAAAATGATACTGATTGCCCCAGACTGGCCCCGCCAGTACTGGTTTCCAATCCTAAAGAACTTGTCTCAATGCCCAGCTTGGACCTTACCCCAAATACCTCATCTACTGTCCCTGCAAAACAATCAGATCCTGCACAGCCAACTCAGGACTTTAAACCTGGCAGCATGACGGATAATGTCGTCATACAAAACGCACCTCTCAGTAAAGCTGTGATGGATGTCATTTCGGAGGCCAGAAGGCCTAGTACTTGAAAATCTTATGCTGTAAAATGGAAGAGATTCTGTGCTTGGAACCAGGCACAAGGAACTGATACAGCTGTGCCAAGTATCCCTCAGATTTTGCAATACTTAACTGAGATGCTGGACAAAGGCCTATCTTTTTCATCTATTAAAATTCATGCCTCTGCCATTTCGGCTCATTACAATACAGAGTCACCAATCCTTTCTCATCCCTTATTAAAACAGTACCTCAGAGGTTCCAAAAATTTAAGGCCTCCAAGGAGATCACCATTGCCTGCATGGGACCTCAACTATGTCTTGGAAAAACTCACCCTGCCTCCTTTTGAGCCAGCTGCTACTGCTGATATAAAGTTTTTATCTTGGAAAACAGCTCTGCTCCTGGCAATAACTTCTGCAAGATGAGTTTTAGAGCTACAGGCACTCATGGCTGTGGAACCTTTTATAATTTTTTATCCAGACAGGATCTCTCTGAGGACAAACCCAACATTTATGCCTAAGGTGGTGTCCAGTGTGGCTCCTAACCAAGCTATTTGTCTGCCAACTTTTTATCCAAATCCACAGAACAAGGGGGAGAGAATTCTGCATTCTTTGGACATACACAGCTTAGATTCAACTTGGACAGAACCAAAGTTTTCAGAAAGACAGAAAATTACTAGTGGCATATGCTGCAAGGCAAGGATCACAAGGAAAGGCGATCTCAAAGCAGACTATTTCAAAGTGGATAGGCCACTGCATTCATTTCTGCTACTTACATCATGGCAAGCCAGTGCCTAAGGGCATTAGGCCACATTCAGCCAGAGCCGCAGCCACTTCAGCAGCCTTTCTCAGGGGAGTACCAACCAAGGACATTTTAGAGGCTGCTACTTGGAGTTCAGTGCACACCTTTACAAAACACTATCATCTGCCACTCTACTCTAAATCCAGGGCAGGCTTTGCCACTGCAGTTCTGCAGGGCCTCATAGCTGCTCCTAATGCTGTTTAGCTCCAGCCTCCCATCCATAGCTTTGGGACTCTACCCAAATGTAATGACTGCAGCAGTGAAACACGAAGAACATAGTACAGTTGTGTACACTTACCATAAATGTAGATGGTCGAGTGTATTCACTGTTGCAGTCCAGGTTACCCACCCGCCATCCCCCTTTCTTCTGATGGAACCTATGTGGTGTATTTGCTTGTAGATGAAGGTAAAGCTTATATTGGTGCATGTATTTATGCATATATAAATTTTGGCTACCCTTTTAGTGGGCAGCTGACATCTGGGGCAAGAAAAACTAAAGAAAATGGCATCAGCCGCATCTTTTATACCCCTGACGACCTGACGTCAGGGAAGGGGCGACAGCAGCCGACCCAGGACTTTGGAATTCAGGCTGACTGAGGGCAACCTGCCAGCAGGATTACCCAAATGTAATGACTGCAGCAGTGAATACACTCAAACATCTACATTTATTTGTTTTTATTTTTATTTTACATTTGTTGGCTGAGCTGGTCTAACTGGATATATGTCCATTTTCAGTAGAGGCCCGGGGAGAAAAGCTTCAAGCATCGGCAGTGACAAAGCATACAATATATATCGATAGTAAAATGAGTTATAGTACATTGTTTAAATTGTAGGTACGATAAACTTGTACAGAGTACTTTAGTGTGTTTAAGCCAAGATCAAATATAGAGAAACAAACAACATTTGAGAGCTAAAAAAAAACAATGAAATAAATGGAGATTCCAAAATATTAAAATTATATATATATATATATATATATATATATATATATATATATATATATATATTTTTTTTTTTTTTTTATTTTATTTTTATTATTGGAAGAAATCTTTATTTCAGGTAGGCAACATAGAACAGTGGAGTAGAGAAGCATTGGGAGAGCAAGAAGGGGAAATGAGATATCAGTCAGGGTTAGAGCAGGGACAGAGCCAGTGAGTTTTAAGATATTCTTTAAGACGTTTTTTAAAAAGCAGTGTGGAAGCAAGGGTAGAAAGTTCACTAGGAAGCTGGTTCCAGGTTTTTCCCACTGTTGGTGAAAAGTGAGTCCCCAGCTTTGTTGTTGGATTTAATAGTGGAAACTAGAAGCCTATTAGCTGAGCATAGTGTTGCAATATTTTTATAGGGGGTAATCAGGTTAGTGAGGATAGGGGTATTATTAGGGTGGTAAAGGATCTTTTGGGTGAGAAGAATTTGTTGACAAAGTAGTTGGTTCTGCAGTTCTAACCATCCCAGTTTTAGGTTGTGACACTGGTGAGTTCTAAAGGGGGTGCCAGTGGCAAATCGGGCTATGTTATTGTAACTGGTTGAAAGTTTGGAAAGGTTATTTTTAGAAAGATTGGTATATATTGCAGAAGCATAGAACAGGGTAGAGATCAGGTGGGTCTGGGCAATAGTGGTTCTGGCTATAGGGGTAAGGAAGGGTTTGATTCTATAAAGGGTGCCTAGTTTTTTGTTGACAGACTTTATAGTAGTATTAATATGGTCATCATAGCTAAGGTTGTTGTCAATTGTTATTCCCAGGAGACGAGTAGTAGTGTCAGATGCTATATTAGTTTTATTGTTAGAGGTTACTGTGAAGTGAAGTTGTGATGACTTTTGAGTAGGAGCAAACGGCAATAATTTTGTTTTTTTGGGGTTCAGCAGGAGGCAGTGTTGCGTGAACAAATTTTCAACAGTGTTAAATACTGTCTGGGTGAGGGTCTGGAGTGAGGTAATAGGCTTGGCTGAACATATTAAAGTAGAGTCATCTGCATATTGTATGCAGGTGGCTTGAGGAATTTTTGCATGTAGATCATTAAACAGTGAAAAGAGAAGCGGGCCTAAAATAGAGCCTTGTGGAACTCCTATGTTCACAGGGAGGAGTGTAGAAAGATTTTTATCCCAAAGCACTGCTTGCTGTTGGTTTTGTAAATAAGATTTAAACCAGCGTACTGCTTGTGGGTCCAGTGATTGGGCTTTTAGTACATCAATATGCATGTGATGGTTAGCCATATCAAAGGCTTTTGAAGGATCAATGAATAGTGCTGAGGAAAGAGAGTTATTGTTACGATTTTTGTTTATACAGTCAGAAAAGGATAGCAGGGCAGTTGTGCTATGGAATGGTCTAAAGCCATGTTGGTAGTTGGCAAGTAAATTATTCTGGAGAAGGTGGTCAAGCAGTTGTCTGTGGATGCATTTTTCCATTATTTTAGCTATTGGAGAGAGTAAAGCAATTGGACGAAAGTTGGAAAGCTCAGTAGACGTCCCACCTTTATGTAGTGGGATGATATGGGAGACTTTCCATATGGAAGGGATTGTGCTTTCCAAAATTGTTCTATTTATAAGGATGGAGATGGGATAGGCAATGGCTTTAGCTGCGATTTGTAGGTATTCAGCTGGAAGACAGTCCGTAGAAGGGGTGCATGGTTTGAGTTTTTGAAGGAGGTTGCAAATGAGGGATGTAGGTACAGGTTGTATAAGAAAGGTTGGAGCTGGACTATTCATGGTGTTTAATGGGGAGGTGGTAGTAGGTGGTAATGTATTAGCTAGGGTTTGAATGGCTTCAGTAAAATAGTTATTAAAGGCATTGGGAATTTGATTAGAGTTATAGTTGAATCCTGATGGTGCAGGAGTTTTAGAATGGCCTGGCTGAAGTAGTTTGTTGATGCCTGATCAGAACTTTTGTGTTTTTTGTTGGTGGGTTTGTTGGAGGTGAAGGTAGTAGTTTTTTTTGTCTTGTAGAATGTCTTTTTTGGTGGCATTTCTTAACTGTTTAAAATAAAGGTGATCTGATGGACTTTTAGAGGCTCTCCATTTGGATCACATTTTATTTCTTAAGAGGATTTTTTGCCTAGTTTGTTTTGTGAGCCATGGGGCAATTTTGGTACTTTTTCGGGAAGAGTGATAGGTGGCATGGTAATCTAGGATTTGTAGGAATTTAGTATTGAAGTAGGTCACTGCTTCATCAAGTTGAAGCTGATACAATGATGACCAGTCACATGCTTTCAGTTCATTTGTGGTAAGTGTACACAACTGTACTTTCTCTGCACTGCCCTTTGGCTTATCTACTGCGCCCAGAGTCTTCACAAAGTGCCTAGCACCAGTAATTGCATTTTGCAGACAAAGAAACATTCAAATTTATCCATATCTGGACGACTGTCTCATTCAGGCAGAGGGCAAGGACACTCTTCTTCAGCATCTGGCATTTGTAAAAAGGCTTCTTACATGCCTAGGGTACACCATAAACGAAAATAAATTGCAACTGGTACCCTCTCAAATAAGTACATTCCTGGGTGCAAGCTTGAATACAACTGCCCAGATGGCTTACCTCACACCAGACAAGCAAATTCAATTGACAACATACTTCAAACAAGTGGCAACAAAAACCCAGCTATCTGCAAGACAAATTCTGCAGGCTTTGGGGTTCATGGCATCCTGCATTCTACCAATTCCATATGCAAGGCTGCATATGAGGAAACTTCAATGGTACCTAAAAAGCTTATGGAGTCAACATTGTCACAGCCTGGAAACAATGATTCCGCTCATTCCCTGCCTGCAACAGGAGTTCCTTTGATGGGCAGAGGCTTGTCACCAAAACAAGGGACTGCCATTCATTCTACCCCCTGCCACCCAAACCCTGAGTACAGACGCATCAGACTATGCTTGGGGGGCCCACCTGGCAGGATGATGTATTCAGGGCAAAAGGAGCCCAAATCAAATGCATCTACATATCAACCAGAAAGAATTGCTAGCTGTACAGAATGCTCTGATAGACTTCAAGGACGTCCTTCATCCAGGACAACTACTGATAAAAACAGACAACACCACAGTTATGTGGTACATAAACAAGCAGGGGGGTACCTACTCCTACCCCCTTTGCAGACTAAGCCATGGCCTTGTGGAACACAGCCTTGACTTATCAAATACATCTTCAAGCTCAGTTCCTGCCAGGAAAGCAAAATACTCTGGCAGATGACCTAAGCAGAAATCTTATGGACCCACACGAATGGAAACTGGAGCCACAAATCTTCAGCATGTTGACACGAAAATGGGGGAGCCCAGATGTAGATCTATTTGCCTCTCCCCAAAACTATCAGGTGGACAAATTCTGCACAAGTACGCACCACAAAAAAGCATGGAAAGTGGATGCTGTATCCTTCAGCTGGAAAAACCTATCAGTCTATGCCTTTCCCCCCTCTGCCTCTACTCTCCAAGGTCTTACTAAAAGTCAGATAGGAAAAAACAAAAATGATTGATTGCTCCGGACTGGCCTCGCCCAACACTGGTACCCGCTTCTCAGGAATATGCCACACCTTCCTCCGTAGTACTTGCCTCAAGCATCAGAAATATGCCACACCTTCCTCCGTAGTACTTGCCTCAAGCACCTCATCTATTGTCTCAAGCACCTCATCTATTGTCTCAAGCACCTCATCTATTGTCTCAGCAGAACTGTCAAATTCTGCACACTCTGCTCCAAACTCTGAAACTTGCAGCATGGCTAATCAACTA